>NC_085990.1:56727842-56765342 GCF_030014385.1 Trichomycterus rosablanca | reverse complement strand
ATAATAATAATAGATAATAAAACATGTTATAATATGTGATTCACATAACAAATAGTTTCATACTTCCTCCTCCTGTGCACTACATAGGGTACAATAGTGAAGCTTATCTGAAGTGATTTAGGACGGATCCTGCTGCTGCACCACTAATGAGTTTAAATCAGCTGCTGGTTTTTACTGGTTATTTTAAACTCATTTCATTATTGTTGATGCTGATGTGGGTGAAAGTTGATTTGATGTAGATTATGTTTATTATCAGTGTGTTATAAACATAATCTACAGAGATCTACATCAGGGGTGGGCAATTACATTTTCCAAGGGGCCACATAAGAAACTGGGATTGTTGTGGAGGGCCGGACCAATAAGGTGAACTTAATTCTGCTCAATATTAATTTTATCTCTTTATTTACATTTACATATTCAGCATTTAGCATTGACGTCTTTATCCAAAGCGACTTACAATACAGTTACACTATACAGTCTGAGCAATTGAGGGTTAAGGGCCTTGCTCAAGGGCCCAAAAGCAGCAACCTGGCAGTGGAGGGGCTTGAACCAGCAACCTTGTGTTTACTAGTCCAGTACCTTAAGCACTAGGCTACGACTGTCCACTCTTTATGAGAAGCAGTAAATTGTGCAGTTCTAATAAGCTGTTAATGTTTAGATGTTACAATCAGAAAATTAGAAGTAGGCAGAGAAAAATCTCAACATTATTTTACTTTTTAAACAAACAAATGCAAGAAAACAAAACAAAAATAAATGTGAACAAATGTGCAGGTTTTTATACTATTTTGTTTTGAGTCTAATTATTAGTTTTTCAGTCCTTTGTTATTGTTGGATATTCTGTTTAAAATCACAGAGCTGGTCCTGACTGCTTCAGTTCTGGATGTGTTAAACTTTATAAACAGTTCTTGTTACTTTTGTAGTTTAGTTAGTGAAGCTTCAGGTGTGACCCCCGCATCGTTCATGTTCATGTATTTCTCTGTTCAGTACCGCGATTTAGAGCCTAAATTCTGATCCTTAACCAGCGTTACACCTGACTTCAGTACATAAATAATTCAGAAGTTCATGTCTTGTTAAAAACTCCACCGTCAGTCACACTCGGTTCTGTTCACATCACGGTGAAGCTGATACACTCGCACACACGTACATCCAAACGTACAGATATTTAAAGACACGGAGCTCCCGTCAAAATCAGTCCTGTTATATTGCATGTTTGATGTACATTTATTTACATCTCATTTTTAATTGCCTCGAACCTCATGCGGGCCGGTTAGGGATGTCTCAATGCCCAGGTCTGATCTACATGAATGTGATATATGTAGTGTGTGTGTGTGTGTGTGTGTGTGTGTGTGTGTGGTGTGTGGTGTGTGGTGTGTGTGTGTGTGTGTGTGTGTGTGTGTGTGTGTGCTCGTGCTCCAGCCTAACCAGAACTATTAGAATGAACAGTAATAGTTTTAATCACTGTAACTTAGATTTTAAGCTCTGATTTGTTTATACTTTACGAGTCACATTAAAAATCACATTTAAAACCCACAGACTGAGATTAGCCGGTGCTGTATGGAATACTGTTAACAGTAGGGGTTTCAGTATGTGGTGTTAACAGTACATTTCTTTTTTAATTTCCTCCCTGCTGCTTATAAACACTTCTTCATTATTTACTCACATTACTGCAGCAAACAAACATCAAATCTTATTAGAATAATAAAGAATAAACAATAAAACAGTTTATAATGGTTTTATTGTTTATTATATAATTATATCAGTTTTATTGAATATAGTATAATTACTATGAAAATATATAATTATTGTTTATATATAAACGGCCCTACTCGTTATTTCACGTGGGTCATTAAATTACACTCATAAACTGAACAATGAAATAAATAGAAGCTACAACACACAGCACAGCTACATTAATAGTTGAATGTAAACCCAGAACATCCAGCTACATTCTCACAGATGAAAATTCTCGTCCATGTTGTGACGTACGCTGCACGAATAAAAAGTGTTAAATCACTAAACATGAACCTTAAATTGCTTATTACACAGAAACGACTCATTTCAGGGTCTGTGATGTGATTAGGTAGTGCCTTAATCATGATCTTACCATCATTCTTAAACTTAACTTACTTTATAAGTATAAACACGTTTTAAATATGATGCCTGCAACACACTGAACACAAAGTAAAACATGTATAGAATATTGAAGATACACTGTTATGACACATTCCACACTAAGCAGGTGAGCTGGTAACAGGTGAAAGAATGATTGAGTATAGAAGGAGGATCCACCAAAGGATCAGTGGTTGTAATCAAAGATGGGTCGTAGGTTAGTGCCAAACATCTTGATTGACAGTTCTATTGGCTCAATATAAAACTGCAAATCATTTAGGTATTTTACCATCTACCATACATAATACTGTTAAAGGATTCAGGAGATCCAGAGAGATCCCAGTCCATGTAGGGCGAGGCTGGAAACCTCGTTGTGTTCGACCCCTCAGACAGCACTGCAGGAGAAACCATTACACTGCTTCAGAAATATAGTCACATGGGTTTGGGAGCGCTTCATTTCAGATGAATTCTGTGCAGAAGCTTCTGTGGGTTTTCTGGACTGAAGATCAACTCATGAATAATGGTCAAGTTCTCAGTACCAACAACAGGATGGACCATCCAGGCTGGTATCAGTGAAAAGTGCAAAAACAAACATGTGTCATAGTACGGTGGTGCATCAGTGCTCATGTGTGACCTGCATGTGTGTAAAAGCAGCACTGATGAGGATACGTGTCATTTTAGAGAGACATAAAGTCACATGTTTACCTGAGAAGTTCATGATTATTTCAGCCAGACGATGGCAGGCCTCATTCTGCACACATGACAACAGCATCACTATGTAGACACAAAGTTCACCTCCGTCCCAACTTTTCTGCAGGCATTAAATTCTACATTTGTTTACATTTCAAAGATATAACGAGTGAAAACATTAAGCGTTCTAAATAATCACAGATACTTTTGTCTGTGTCCAAAGTACTCCAGTGGTCTACACACAGCCTTGACCTCTAACATATTAAACACCTTTGGAATTGATATGGAATCTAGATTGACTAACTGGCCACAAATTCTCATAGATGCATTTTTAAATTTAATGGAAATCCTTCCTAAAAAGTGAAGTTTGACATGGTTACAAAGGAGAAACAAAAGAGCTGCAACTCCACATTAATGTCCAGGACTTTGGGATGATAAGTGCTCCACATACTTTTCACCATATAGTGTTTTACTTTCTATAAAATACAACTATTTCATCCCCTTATTATGTTCATGATCAAATGTGTAAATAGAATAAAGCAAATGTCCATTTTATAGTTGATAGTCCTCCAGATATTCTGTGATATGAATAACAGGATTGATGTTGGACGTGTCGGCGGCTCTGTGGAGGTTAAGAGGTTTAGTTTGGTTTATTAGACTCACATTACAGATTGTAGTTTGTATCTGATCTTCACAGTGACGTTATCAGATTATTAAAGAGAGAAGAAAGTAAAAGTGGTGTATAATGGAGAACCTGCAAAACAGAGATTCTTCATGTGTTGTTCTTGTTTCAGTCTGAGTCAGGGTGAGAGATCGGACCCACCTGAACCCAGCAGTGTGTCCATGAAGAGTGATTGGTCAAAGAAAGAACCACCAAAGTTCAGTGACAGAGATCGTTCTACTGATCTGAGGTCAGGATGATTTTAGGAAATGTGATTAAATCTTTTTATATTATTCAGATTTCCACCTATTATTAGTGTTTTATCAGCACAGTTTTAATAATCACATTTTAATCTCCACTGGTTTTTCTTCTGTGCTTTAGGTCAGTGGAAAGTAAAAGATCAGAATCACCTGAACCCAGCAGTGTGTCCATGAAGAGCGATCGGTCAAAGGGAGAACCACCAGTGTTCAGTGACAGAGAGCGTTCTACTGATCTGAGGTCAGCTTGTATTTTCTATTTTATTCAGTTCTTCACAACCAGCCCCACCTGATAAAGTTTGGCAATAGAATGATGTTAAACAGCTGCTGAATGTTTATTACAACCCCAAATCAGAAAAAGTTGGGACAGGATGGAAAATGCAATAAAATAAACAAAGAGTTTCTTACTGTGACTTTGACTTTTATTTGATGTCAGACTGGATGAAGCTGAGATATTTCATCTTTTATCTGCTCAACTTCATTTCATTTATTAATAAACATCCATTCCTGCATTTCAGGCCTGCAACACATTCCAGAAAAAGTTGGGACGGGGGTAATTTAGTGCTAGTAATGAGGTGAAAACACTAAATAATGATGTGATGTTAAACAGGTGATGTGAACAGGTGATTGTAATCATGGTTTGGTATAGGGTTGGGCGGTATGACGATATTACAGTATACCGCAGTATTTAAAAATGGTGACGGTATTTTTTAAATGTGAAGCGCCAAATTTCTGCTTCAGGTTTACCTTGAAAACTGAGACTTTAGGACATGCGCGCATCCACAGTGAGGGAGGGGTAGGCGGTTGGAGCTCACTGATTGGCTGTAAGGTGTGTAAGGTGATAACAGAGAGACGAGTGAGGAGCCACACTGGCTAGCGTTAGCTGTGAGCTAACAAGCAGAAACTGAAAAACGACTCGTCTTTCAAAATCAACATTTTTTATCAGTTCAAGCGGAAATGAACACGAGCGCGTGCATGCGCGGACATGTACTTATTTACTAAATATATCTTCAGTGTAAATCCAGCACAAGTGTGGAGAAAAAGGAGCAAACAGTGATAATAACGTTACGCCCAATCCGCTGTTCTGACTCGTGTCTGCCATAGATTTTCCTGCCTATGTAAGAACTATTTTTTCCTAAATAAAAGCGCTATATTAAGAAAAAAGAACGTCTCACCTGTCGTGTAATGTGAATTATAAAATATATTGTCTGGCCCTTTAAGAATGTTAAGTGCACTATAGGGCGTAGGGAGCGAGTGTGTAGGGAAGAGGTCGGATTTGTACCGTTTCCGTGCTCGTGTTGTTTTGCACTGAGCTTGTGTGACATGTAAAGTAGCGTTCTCGTTAACCACTCAAATATTTGGACTTTGAATTATTTTAACATTATTTTACATCACCGTCATCGCAACATGAACATTTACATTCATATGTTTTGTTACGGTATAGAACTTAATTCTGGATTACAGGCAGAACTAATCGTACACGTTCATACACTTTTAAGAAATATCTGTAACTATAAACTAAGCAGTTAACTTTTGAAATATATTGAAGTGTTTAGCCGCTATTATTCTGTTTTGTGTGGGCAGAGAGAGATTACAATGGCTAAATGTTATGTTAATGTTTGTGTTAAAGTGTAATTGATACACATGCATTTATACTTATGCGTATTTATTATAGATCAGATAAGATAAGCAATGTTTGACGTTCAGATTGTTAAATCCCCCCCCCACCCCGGTAATACCATATACCGCGGTATTTCCTGATGACGATATGAAAATTGGCAATACCGCCCAACCCTACTTTGGTACAAAAGCAGCACCAGGAAAGGCTGAGAGTCTCTGATGAGTAAAGATGATCAGAGGATCCAGTTTGTCCATAAATGTGTGAGAAAATGATTGAAATGTTTAAATACAATCAACCTCAAAGAAAGATTGGAAGGGATTTGCATGTTCTCCCTCTACAGTGCAGAATATCATTAAACCATTCAAGGAATCAGGAGGAATTTCAGTGTGTAAAGGTGGAGGGTGCAGCTTAATCTGAACGCTCGTGATCTTCCATCCCTCAGACGCCATCAAGAACCTCCACTCAACACTAGCTGATATAACCACATGGGTGAGGGATTAGTTTATCAAACCTTTATCAGCTCTACAATACAGAGTTACTGCACTAATCATACTTAACACTTTACTGTGCAAAAAAGAAGCCTTGTGTTAACCATGTCCAGAAGCGACATCGACTTCTCTGGGCTTGGAGGCATCTAGGATGGACCATCACACAGTGGAAACGTGTATTGTACATGACTGACCTGCCTGCAGTCCTGACCTGTCCCCAATAGAGAATGTGTGGAGAATTTTGAAAGGAAAAATGACGACCCCCCCGTACAGCTGCACATCTTAAGGCCTGAAATGCAGGAATGGATGTTTATTAAGTGAAATGAAGTTGAGTAGATAAAAGATGAAATATCTCAGGTTCATCCTGTCTGACATCAAATAAAATTCAGTTAATGTAAGAAACTCTGTGTTTTTATTATTTGCATTTTCCATGCTGTCCCAACTTTTTCTGATTTGGGATTGTAGATTGAACTTAATGCTTTGATTGTTTACAGAAAACAAGAGAAATTGAAGAAATCAGAAAGAAGCAGCAGAAATGAGGTGGATTCAGTATTTAAGGTGTGTATCTGAGACTCTGTGTGGAACTTGTGTGTGATCAGTCACGTCTACAACATTTTATTCTTTTTGATATTGCAGAAATGTCCACAGTTATACTATTAGCAGTGACGTGATGCTTAATCAAAGAGGATTACAGTTTATGTGGTGTAATAAACAATAACTCATCAGTCATCTACAGTCAGCTTCAAAATTATTGGCACTATTGATTATTTGTGGTTGAAAGAAGTTTATTTGTTATCCTAAAATATAATAATCTTATTTAAAGTATATATTTCATAAATGTAATGAGTGATGAAGAAAGATGGTACACAGACTCATCACCAAGCTGATTCTAGACCCAAGAGCAGTGACTGAACATAATCAGAGGCCAAAGGAAACAAATGTTATCTGATGACCTAAGGTGGGATTTGACCCCACAGTATCTCTACGGTGTGAGTTAACCAGGAAACAACCAGAGGTCGTTTAAAGAGACAAACCAGATCACCAAACACACTGATCAGTTCATTAAAAATAATAATTAGGAAACTACAGTGATGTGAGCGCTGTGTTGGAACTGTGATCAAGTGTGATACGTTAGTTACATGATCCACCAACATATCACCACACCATCGATCAGTACTTCTGTTTCTAAACCTAACTAGATAACCTACTCCTAAAAGTCAGTTCCTTCTAAACAACTGCTAGTTGTCCTGTACACCCCTACGCTTTGTTATAGTATTTTAATTAAGGTTGTGGCACTCTTATAAATCCAGACATTTTAGTTTTAATTTTACCTTTTTAAATTTTACTTAATGTTTTAATTAATCCACGTCGTACCTTTACTAGGGAACCAATTATTTTGGTGACTGTACCAGTGTAGGTTTAACATTTTTATATGTAATTACTGTAATTTCATCAGGAGCTGGAGCAGAAAGTCGTCACTCTGTTAAAAAATGAGCTGAATAAATATAAGAAGATACTGAGTCCAGATTACCCAGAATGCTCTGAGGTGAAGGATGAGGAGGATCAATGTAGTTTCAGAGAGGAGGTACTGAAGATCACTCTACATGTCCTGAAGAAGATGAACCAGACAGATTTAGCCAACACACTGCAGACCAGTAAGAGCTGCTGGTTTTATTCCATCACTTTTATTTGAGAAGATCTACAATATAATGTTATTTTAATTAAAAACTACAATAATTAAAAAAACTGAAAAATTATAATTATTTACAAACCTCTGAAAGTTAGTGTAGGTGTATAATAATAAAGTGTGTCGTGCTGGTAGTTAGTTGGTTAATATTCAGTTCAGTTTTATTCTTGCTAATACTAATAAAACATTAATAGCAGCAAACTGATATCAGAGATAATCAGACAGATTAGATTAGTAAATAAGTTTAGATTCTATACTCTGGTTCATACAGTGAAATATTGATCTTCATGTTCTTCTGTTTATTAGAGCTGGTCTCTGTTTATCAGAAGAACCTCAAAACCAAACTGATAGAGAAATATAAAAGAATTAATGAAGGAATCTCACAGCCTGGATCATCAGTTCTCCTGGATCAGATCTACACTGAGCTCTACATCACAGAGGGTTCGAGTGGAGACGTCAATAATGAACATGAGGTGAGACAGATTGAAACGACATCCAGGAGACCAACACAGGAGAAACCCATCAAATGTAACGACCTCTTTAAAGACACGTCCATCAGAACTGTGCTGACTAAAGGAGTTGCTGGAATTGGAAAAACAGTCTCTGTGCAGAAGTTCATTCTGGACTGGGCTGAAGGAAAAGCCAATCAGGACGTTCTCTTCATGTTCCCACTTTCCTTTAGAGAGCTGAATCTGATGAAGGAGAAACATCTCAGTCTGATGGAGCTTCTTCAGTATTTTTTTCCAGAACTTAAAAGAATTAAATCAATAAACTGCAGCACCTACAAGATCATTTTCATCTTTGATGGTCTGGATGAGTGTCGACTTCCTCTAAACTTCCAGAACAATGAGATTGTGTGGGATGTAACAGAATCAGCCTCAGTGGATGTGCTGCTGACAAACCTCATCAAGGGGAACCTGCTTCCCTCTGCTCTCCTCTGGATCACTTCTCGACCAGCTGCAGCCAATCAGATCCCTCCTGAGTATGTATCCCAGGTAACAGAGGTACAAGGGTTCAGTGATCCTCATAAAGAGGAGTACTTCAGGAAGAGGATCAGTGATGAGGACCTGGCCAGTAAAATCATCAAACACATGAAGTCATCAAGAAGCCTCTACATCATGTGTCACATTCCAGTGTTCTGCTGGATTTCAGCCTCTGTTCTAGAGAGAATGCTGGGTGAAGCAGAGGGTGGAGAGATCCCCAAAACTCTGACTCAGATGTTCACCCACTTCCTGATCTTTCAGATCAAACACAAGGAACAAAAGTATCATGGGAAATGTGACCCTGACCCTCACCAGACCAGAGAGACGATACTGACACTGGGAAAACTGGCTTTCCAACAGCTGGAGAAAGGAAACCTGATCTTCTATGAAGAAGACCTGAGAGAGTGTGGTATTGATGTCAGAGAAGGGTCAGTGTACTCAGGAGTGTGCACCCAGATCTTCAGAGAGGAGTTTGGGTTGCACCTGGGGAAGGTCTTCAGCTTTGTTCATCTGAGCGTCCAGGAGTTTCTGGCTGCTTTATTTGCATTTATCTGCTTCATCAGCAAAAATCCAACAGAACAACAAACCACTGATCTGTCTGATCTGTTCACCAAGTCCAGCATGTCTGATTTCCTCAAGAGTGCAGTGGACAAGGCCTTACAGAGTGAGAATGGTCACCTGGACCTTTTCCTTCGCTTCCTTCTGGGTCTCTCACTAGAGTCCAATCAGACTCTCTTAAGAGACCTACTGACACAGACAGGAAGTAGATCTCACAGTAAACAGGAAACTGTGGAGTACATCAAGGAGAAGATCAGGGAGAATCCCATACCAGAGAAATCCATCAATCTGTTCCACTGTCTGAATGAACTGAATGATCATTCTCTAGTGCAGGAGGTCCAGACTTACCTGAACAGAATAGAACCTGGTTATGTATTTAATGATCGTGGTTGTCTCAGTGGAATCAGTCTCTCTCCTGCTCAGTGGTCAGCTCTGGTGTTTGTGTTACTGAACTCAGAAGAAGATTTGAAGGAGTTTGATTTGAGTAAATATAACAGATCAGATGAATGTCTTCTGAAGCTGCTGCCAGTGGTGAAAGAATCCAGAAGAGCTGAGTAAGTATTTTCTTTATTAATATCACAACAGCAGCTTTTTACTGTTATTATAAATGTAGTAAAGCAACATGAAGTGGTTCTGATCCACCTAAACACAACTTATTCTAACCTGTGTGTGTGTGTGTGTGTGTGTCACATTTTAAAGATGAAAGGAATCCTGGTGAGTCGGTGTGGTAACTTTCATTAAATTCAACAATTTATTTTAAAACCCCAATTTCAAAAAGTTGGGATCCTGTGTAAAATGTAAATAAACATTAATAAAAAATAAGAATGCAGATGGTTTCATCCAAAGTGATTTACATTTGTGACAGTATACGATCTAAGCATTTGAGGGTTAAGGGCATTGTTCAAGGGCATAACAGTGGCAACCTGGCAGTGGTGAGGCTACAAGATCAGTTTCCGGTAACCTTCTGATTACTGGACCAGCACCTTAACCTCTAGGATACAGCTGATAGGCTACATATTAGATACTGAAAGATATTTTAGCATTTCATGAAAATTATTTACAAAATGATGGCAGCAACACATATTAAAGAAAGTTGTGAGGGGGCAACAAAAGGCTGGAAAAGTAAGAAAACAGCTGAGGGAGCAACTAGCAAGTAAGTCACATGACTGGGTATAAAAAGAGCATTTTAGAGTTTCTCATAAGCAAAGATGGACAGAGGTTCACCAATCTGTAAAGAACTGCCTCTAAAAATTGTGGAACAATTTCAGAAAAATGTTCCTCAATGTAAAATTATGATCTGACCATCTACAGTACATAATATCATCATGAAAAGATTTAGAGAATCTGGAGAAATCCCTGTGCGCTAGGGACAAGGCTGATGGTTAATATTGGATGCTTGTGATCTTCGGGCCCTCGGGCAGCACTGCATTAAAACAGGCATGATTCTGTACTGGAAATCACTGCATGGACTCAGAAACACTTTCAGAAATCATCGTGTGGTGGAAAAAACCCTTTTAATAAATACCTTGAAGACTGGATTATAAGTAGAAAAAGAGGTTTATTCTTGTCTGCAGAGAAGGATCACACCGACAAGCCTCTCATAGAAGACTGGGCAGTGTGATCCAGAAGAAAAGAACAGTTAATCTTATATACATGGTGGCAATGCCCTTATGGTTGTGTGGGAAAGTTCACACATTAACAAGGTGGGGAGTAGGAACTGTTTGAAGGTAGCGGGAACAGGATTCGTAAGTGTCTTGATTGCAGGCGACAGTCTTCTGTTATGTATGGCAGCTGCTGAAAGACAGGATCTGGACGTCATCACAGGATCTGGGAATTATTGCAAACCATGCACCTTTTGTTATGTATAAATTAACATTTCTTTGTTCTTTGACAATCGTCTATAAACTTAATTCGCTGTGTAATCCAGAGATGGAAGTTAAAGCTGTATCATGAAGCCATATGTTAACACGATCCAGAAACGTCACCATCTTCTCTGGGCCAAAGCTCATTTAAAATAGACTAAAACAAAATGGAAAACTGTTCTGTGGTCAGATTAATCAAAACGAGAAATTCATTATGGAAACCACAGACGCCGTGTTCTGTACACTCAAGAGGGGAGGAGGGATCATCCAGCTTCTTATCAGCGCTCAGTTTATAAACCTGCATCTCTGATGGCGTTGCATTAGTACACATCTGGAAAGTCACTATCAAAGCTAAACAGTATACAGATGTTTTAGAACATTTACTCCCATCCAGATAACGTCTCTTTCAGGGACGACCTTGTTTATTTCAGCAAGACAATGTTAAACCACATACTGCATCCATCCAATCATCCATCAGGCTGAACTGGTGAACCTAACTGCAGTCCAGACCTTTCACCAATAGTTTTTATTTATTAGGATTGTAACATCATGTTTTACACTTTGTTTACATTCATGACAGGAACGGTAGTTACTCATTACCCAAGATTCATCAGTTCACAAGATTATATCAAACACAGTCATGAACTATTTAGTGTCTCTAATTCACCTCACATGCACGTCTTTGTGCTGTGGAAGGAAACCGGAGCATCCGGAGTAAACCCACACAGAAAAGGGAGAACATGCAAACTCCACACAGAAAGGACCTGGACTGCCCCACCTGGGGATCACAGGACCTTCTTGCTGTGAGGTGACAGTGCAGTGAAACATTTGGTGCATCATGAAATCTGGCACGTTGCCACTTTACTTCCAAGGTGTTGAGCTGATGGTTTTGCTCTGATTGTGAAGGACAGCATGATGTTCTTTTATCTGCTGCACTAAGTTTCCTTGGTCGACCTCTACAATCCTCAGTGTTGCGCTTTTCTTTGTGCTTCTTCATAAGAACTTGGAACTCCAGTCTGTTTTGAACTCTTTGCTTAAGAGAGACCTGCTGATGCAGCATAACGACCCTGTGTCTTGTTGCTGTGCTCAGTCTTATCATGGTGTTTGACCTGTGACATGAAGCTGTGTTCCACAACCTCACCTTTGTAGCAGAGTTTGGCTGTTCCTCACCCAGTTTTAAACCTCCTACACAACTGGTTCTGTTTCAGATCATGACTGTGTTTCCACCTACATATGACAATGATGATCATTATCAGCAGTTTGGTATAAGTGGTTAATCATACACCGACTATAATCCTACAGAAAACCCTGACTTTGTGCAAGTGTACCTAGATTTACTTATTTATTAAGGTTTTAACATCATGTTTTACACTTTGGTAAAATGACTTTATTATAATAATCTGATTCTGTCAGTTTTAAACAGCATAAAAAATCTGGAGATTAAGAACCACACGACATAAATGTATTGATTCATTCATTCATCTTCACCTTTGCAGGGAAACACACTCTCACATACAGTGGAACCTCGGTATACGTCTGCTTTGTTATAAGTCCAACTTGGTATACGTCCTGTTTGGATAAGAAAAATGTAGCTTGGTATACGACCTTTATTTGGAATACGACTCGGATGCTAGAACTTGTACGGGTCAAAATCAGTCACGACACCGCGCACTACTCTTGTTTAACTCTCGCGAGACCAAGACACGAGCGTCATTACGCCAGTTGCTACCATTCAGTAACGAACCCGCGCTACAACTCTATAGCTATAACGTGCTATATAATTTTCAGGTACTGTACTACAGGTACTGTGGTCCCGTTAACGGTGCGCCGTGTTGCTAGGCAACATTAGGGCGAACATAACATTCGCAAACTGTTACACTATTTCTTGGACGAAACACCCGCTTAATGATTAAGATTACTGTTTATAATAATCTGGACATTTCCATGTATAGTACATGACTTAAAATAGTGTTCAACCAAATTTGTACTTTTTGTTTTCTTTTCAGTGGCGTATTAATATGGGATGATGTGAGGTGGTCACAGGTGCGCTTTTATCGGGGATTTAACAGCGGCTTTAAACGCAGCTCAGCCAATCAGATTTTAGGACCAGAACTATCCGTTTCATAAATTATTTTATACAACCTCATCAACGTATAATATGCCAATAACAACAGGATTTCTTTCATTGGAACGGATTAATTATTTTCCCATTATTTCCTGTGGGAAAATGTGTTTGGTGTACGTCCTGTTTGGTATAAATCCGAGGTTCTGGAACGGATTAAGGACGTATACCGAGGTACCACTGTATTTACTTTTAGATCAATAAATCCACCTTCTGCATGTTCTAGTGAGCTGAAGGATATGAATTACGACTTCGACTTCAAACATTAAAACAAAAAGTGTGTGTGTGTGTGTATGTGTGTTTGTGTGTGTGTGTGTGTGTGTGTGTGTGTGTATATAATCTGATGTTTCATCTTTTCTTTCTCAGGTTGGTTGATTGTTCTCTAACAGATGAAAGTTGTGCAGCTCTGTCCTCAGTTCTCAGTTCAAACTCCAACAATCTGAGAGATCTGAACCTGAGTCACAATAAGCTGCAGGATTCAGGAGTGAAGCTGCTCTCTGCTGCACTGAAGAATCCACACTGTACACTGGAGATACTGAGGTGAGATTATCACACACACACACACACACACACTGTACACTGGAGATACTGAGGTGAGATTATAACACACACACACACACACACACACACACACACACACTGTACACTGGAGATACTGGAGTGAGATTATAACACACACACACACACACACACACACACACTGGAAATACTGGAGTGAGATTATAACACACACACACACACACACACACACACTGTACACTGGATATACTAAGGTGAGATTATAACACACACACACACACTGTAAACTGGAGATACTGGGGTGAGATTATAACACACACACACACACACACTGTACACTGGAGATACTGAGGTGAGATTATAACACACACACACACACACACACACACACTGTAAACTGGAGATACTGGGGTGAGATTATAACACACACACACACACTGTACACTGGAGATACTGAGGTGAGATTATAACACACACACACACACACTGTAAACTGGAGATACTGAGGTGAGATTATAACACACACACACACACACTGTACACTGGAGATACTGAGGTGAGATTATAACACACACACACACACACACACACTGTACACTGGAGATACTGAGGTGAGATTATAACACACACACACACACACACACACTGTACACTGGAGATACTGAGGTGAGATTATAACACACACACACACACACTGTACACTGGAGATACTGAGGTGAGATTATAACACACACACACACACTGTACACTGGAGATACTGAGGTAAGATTATAACACACACACACACACACACACACACACACACACACACACACTGTAAACTGGAGATACTGGGGTGAGATTATAACACACACACACACACACACACACTGTAAACTGGAGATACTGAGGTGAGATTATAACACACACACACACACACTGTACACTGGAGATACTGAGGTGAGATTATAACACACACACACACACACACACTAAACTGGAGATACTGGAGTGATATTATAACACACACACACACACACACTGTAAACTGGAGATACTGGGGTGAGATTATAACACACACACACAAACACACACACACACACACACACACACACACACACACACACTGTAAACTGGAGATACTGAGGTGAGATTATAACACACTCACACACACACACACACTGTAAACTGGAGATACTGGGGTGAAATTATAACACACACACACACACACACACACACACACACACACACACTGTACACTGGAGATACTGAGGTGAGATTATAACACACACACACACACACACTGTACACTGGAGATACTGGGGTGAGATTATAACACACACAAACACACACACTGTAAACTGGAGATACTGGAGTGAGATTATAACACACACACACACTGTAAACTGGACATACTGAGGTGAGATTATAACACACACAAACACACACACACTGTAAACTGGAGATACTGGAGTGAGATTATAACACACACACACACACACACACACACACTGTAAACTGGAGATACTGAGGTAAGATTATAACACACACACACACTAAACTGGAGATACTGGAGTGAGATTATAACACACACACACACTGTAAACTGGAGATACTGAGGAGAGATTATAACACACACACACACACACAGTACACTGGAGATACTGAAGTGAGATTATAACACACACACACACTGTAAACTGGAGATACTGAGGTGAGATTATAACACACAAACACACACACACACTGTAAACTGGAGATACTGAGGTGAGATTATAACACACACACACACACTGTAAACTGGAGATACTGAGGTGAGATTATGACACACACACACACACAGTACACTGGAGATACTGAGGTGAGATTATGACACACACACACACTGTAAACTGGAGATACTGAGGTGAGATTATGACACACACACACACACACACACAGTACACTGGAGATACTGAGGTGAGATTATGACACACACTCACACTGTAAACTGGAGATACTGAGGTGAGATTATAACACACACACACACACACACTGTAAACTGGAGATACTGAGGTGAGATTATAACACACACACACACACAGTACACTGGAGATACTGAGGTGAGATTATAACACACACACACACACACACTGTAAACTGGAGATACTGAGGTGAGATTATGACACACACACACACTGTAAACTGGAGATACTGAGGTGAGATTATGACACACACACACACACAGTACACTGGAGATACTGAGGTGAGATTATGACACACACACACACTGTAAACTGGAGATACTGAGGTGAGATTATAACACACACACACACACACTGTAAACTGGAGATACTGAGGTGAGATTATAACACACACACACACACACTGTAAACTGGAGATACTGAGGTGAGATTATAACACACACACACACACTGTAAACTGGAGATACTGAGGTGAGATTATGACACACACACACACACTGTAAACTGCAGATACTGAGGTGAGATTATAACACACACACACACACACACACACACTGTAAACTGGAGATACTGAGGTGAGATTACAACACACACACACACACTGTAAACTGGAGATACTGAGGTGAGATTATAACACACACACACACACACACACACACTGTACACTGGAGATACTGAGGTGAGATTATAACACACACACACACACTTTAAATCCAATATTCTGATGTTTCATCTTTTCTCTCTCAGGTTGGATCTTTGTTCTCTAACAGATGAAAGTTGTGCAGCTCTGTCTTCAGTTCTCAGTTCAAACTCCAACAATCTGAGAGATCTGAACCTGAGTCACAATAATCTGCAGGATTCAGGAGTGAAGCTGCTCTCTGCTGCACTGAAGAATCCACACTGTACACTGGAGATACTGAGGTGACATTATAACACACACACACACACACACACACTGTACACTGGAGATACTGAGGTGAGATTATAACACACACACACACACACACACACACACACACACACTGTACACTGGAGATACTGAGGTGAGATTATAACACACACACACACACACACACACACTGTAAACTGGAGATACTGAGGTGAGATTATAACACACACACACACACACACTGTACACTGGAGATACTGAGGTGAGATTATAACACACACACACACACTGTAAACTGGAGATACTGAGGTGAGATTATAACACACACACACACACTGTAAACTGGAGATACTGGGGTGAGATTATAACACACACACACACACACACACACACTGTACACTGGAGATACTGAGGTGAGATTATAACACACACACACACTGTAAACTGGAGATACTGAGGTGAGATTATAACACACACACACACACACACTGTACACTGGAGATACTGGGGTGAGATTATAACACACACACACACACTGTAAACTGGAGATACTGGGGTGAGATTATAACAAACACACACACACACACACACACAACACTGTACACTGGAGATACTGAGGTGAGATTATAACACACACACACACACACACACACTGTAAACTGGAGATACTGGAGTGAGATTATAACACACACACACACACACACTGTAAACTGGAGATACTGAGGTGAGATTATAACACACACACACACACACACACACTGTAAACTGGAGATACTGAGGTGAGATTATAACACACACACACACACACACACACACACACTGTAAACTGGAGATACTGAGGTGAGATTATAACACACACACACACACACACACACACTGTAAACTGGAGATACTGAGGTGAGATTATAACACACACACACACACACACACACACACTGTAAACTGGAGATACTGAGGTGAGATTATAACACACACACACACACACACACACACACACACACTGTAAACTGGAGATACTGAGGTGAGGTTATAACACACACACACTGTAAACTGGAGATACTGAGGTGAGATTATAACACACACACACACACACACACACACTGTAAACTGGAGATACTGAGGTGAGATTATAACACACACACACACACACTGTAAACTGGAGATACTGAGGTGAGATTATAACACACACACACACACACACTGTAAACTGGAGATACTGGGGTGAGATTATAACAAACACACACACACACACACACACACACACACTGTACACTGGAGATACTGAGGTGAGATTATAACACACACACACACACACACACACTGTAAACTGGAGATACTGAGGTGAGATTATAACACACACACACACACACACACACACTAAACTGGAGATACTGAGGTGAGATTATAACACACACACACACACACACACACACACACACACACACTGTAAACTGGAGATACTGAGGTGAGATTATAACACACACACACACACACACACACACACACACACTGTAAACTGGAGATACTGAGGTGAGATTATAACACACACACACACACACACACACACACACACACTGTAAACTGGAGATACTGAGGTGAGGTTATAACACACACACACACACTGTAAACTGGAGATACTGAGGTGAGGTTATAACACACACACACACACACACACACACACTGTAAACTGGAGATACTGAGGTGAGATAATAACACACAAACACACACACACACACACACACACACTGTAAACTGGAGATACTGAGGTGAGATTATAACACACACACACACACACACACACACACACTGTAAACTGGAGATACCGAGGTGAGGTTATAACACACACACACACACTGTAAACTGGAGATACTGAGGTGAGGTTATAACACACACACACACACACTGTAAACTGGAGATACTGAGGTGAGATTATAACACACACACACACACACACACTGTAAACTGGAGATACTGAGGTGAGGTTATAACACACACACACACACACACACTGTAAACTGGAGATACTGAGGTGAGGTTATAACACACACACACACACACACTGTAAACTGGAGATACTGAGGTGAGATTATAACACACACACACACACACACACACACACACTGTAAACTGGAGATACTGAGGTGAGATTATAACACACACACACACACACACACACACACTGTAAACTGGAGATACTGAGGTGAGGTTATAACACACACACACACACACACACTGTAAACTGGAGATACTGAGGTGAGGTTATAACACACACACACACTGTAAACTGGACATACTGAGGTGAGATTATAACACACACACACACACACTGTAAACTGGACATACTGAGGTGAGATTATAACACACACACACACACACTGTAAACTGGAGATACTGAGGTGAGGTTATAACACACACAGACACACACACACACACACACACTGTAAACTGGAGATACTGAGGTGAGGTTATAACACACACACACACACACTGTAAACTGGAGATACTGAGGTGAGGTTATAACACACACACACACACACACACACACTGTAAACTGGAGATACTGAGGTGAGGTTATAACACACACACACACACACACTGTAAACTGGAGATACTGAGGTGAGGTTATAACACACACACACACACACACACACTGTAAACTGGAGATACTGGGGTGAGATTATAACACACACACACACACACTGTAAACTGGAGATACTGAGGTGAGGTTATAACACACACACACACTGTACACTGGAGATACTGAGGTGAGGTTATAACACACACACACACACACACACTGTAAACTGGAGATACTGGGGTGAGATTATAACACACACACACACACACACTGTAAACTGGAGATACTGAGGTGAGATTATAACAAACACACACACACACACACACACACACACACTGTAAACTGGAGATACTGAGGTGAAATTATAACACACACACACACACACACACACACTGTAAACTGGAGATACTGGGGTGAGATTATAACACACACACACACACACACACACACTGTAAACTGGAGATACTGGGGTGAGATTATAACAAACACACACACACACACACACACACACACTGTAAACTGGAGATACTGAGGTGAAATTATAACACACACACACACACACACTGTAAACTGGAGATACTGGGGTGAGATTATAACACACACACACACACACACAAACACACACACAAACACACACACTGTAAACTGGAGATACTGGATTGAGATTATAACACACACACACACACACACACACACACACTGTAAACTGGAGATACTGGGGTAAGATTATAACACACACACACACACACACACACTGTACACTGGAGATACTGAGGTGAGATTATAACACACACACCCATACACACACACTGTAAACTGGAGATACTGAGGTGAGATTATAACACACACACACACACACACACACACACACACTGTAAACTGGAGATACTGAGGTGAGATTATAACACACACACACACACACACACACACACACACACACTGTAAACTGGAGATACTGAGGTGAGATTATAACACACACACACACACACACACTGTAAACTGGAGATACTGAGGTGAGATTATAACACACACACACACACACACACACACACACTGTAAACTGGAGATACTGAGGTGAGATTATAACACACACAAACACACACACACTGTAAACTGGAGATACTGGATTGAGATTATAACACACACACACACACACACACACACACTGTAAACTGGAGATACTGGGGTGAGATTATAACACACACACACACACACACTGTAAACTGGAGATACTGGATTGAGATTATAACACACACACACACACACACACACACACTGTAAACTGGAGATACTGAGGTGAGATTATAACACACACACACACACACACACACACACACACTGTAAACTGGAGATACTGAGGTGAGGTTATAACACACACACACACACACTGTAAACTGGAGATACTGAGGTGAGGTTATAACACACACACACACACACACACACACACTGTAAACTGGAGATACTGAGGTGAGATAATAACACACAAACACACACACACACACACACACACACACTGTAAACTGGAGATACTGAGGTGAGATTATAACACACACACACACACACACACACACTGTAAACTGGAGATACTGAGGTGAGGTTATAACACACACACACACACTGTAAACTGGAGATACTGAGGTGAGGTTATAACACACACACACACACACACTGTAAACTGGAGATACTGAGGTGAGATTATAACACACACACACACACACACTGTAAACTGGAGATACTGAGGTGAGGTTATAACACACACACACACACACACACACTGTAAACTGGAGATACTGAGGTGAGGTTATAACACACACACACACACACACACACTGTAAACTGGAGATACTGAGGTGAGATTATAACACACACACACACACACACACACTGTAAACTGGAGATACTGAGGTGAGATTATAACACACACACACACACACACAATGTAAACTGGAGATACTGAGGTGAGGTTATAACACACACACACACACACACTGTAAACTGGAGATACTGAGGTGAGGTTATAACACACACACACACACACACACTGTAAACTGGAGATACTGAGTTGAGATTATAACACACACACACACACACACACACACACACTGTAAACTGGAGATACTGAGGTGAGGTTATAACACACACACACACACACACACTGTAAACTGGAGATACTGAGGTGAGGTTATAACACACACACACACTGTAAACTGGACATACTGAGGTGAGATTATAACACACACACACACACACTGTAAACTGGAGATACTGAGGTGAGGTTATAACACACACAGACACACACACACACACACACACTGTAAACTGGAGATACTGAGGTGAGGTTATAACACACACACACACACACTGTAAACTGGAGATACTGAGGTGAGGTTATAACACACACACACACACACACACTGTAAACTGGAGATACTGAGGTGAGGTTATAACACACACACACACACACACACTGTAAACTGGAGATACTGAGGTGAGGTTATAACACACACACACTGTAAACTGGAGATACTGGGGTGAGATTATAACACACACACACACTGTACACTGGAGATACTGAGGTGAGGTTATAACACACACACACACACACACACTGTAAACTGGAGATACTGGGGTGAGATTATAACACACACACACACACACTGTAAACTGGAGATACTGAGGTGAGATTATAACAAACACACACACACACACACACACACACACACACACACACACACTGTAAAGTGGAGATACTGAGGTGAAATTATAACACACACACACACACACACACACTGTAAACTGGAGATACTGGGGTGAGATTATAACACACACACACACACACACACTGTAAACTGGAGATACTGGGGTGAGATTATAACAAACACACACACACACACACACACTGTAAACTGGAGATACTGGGGTGAGATTATAACAAACACACACACACACACACACACACACACTGTAAACTGGAGATACTGAGGTGAAATTATAACACACACACACACACACACTGTAAACTGGAGATACTGGGGTGAGATTATAACACACACACACACACACACAAACACACACACAAACACACACACTGTAAACTGGAGATACTGGATTGAGATTATAACACACACACACACACACACACACACACACACTGTAAACTGGAGATACTGGGGTGAGATTATAACACACACACACACACACACACACACACACACTGTACACTGGAGATACTGAGGTGAGATTATAACACACACACCCATACACACACACTGTAAACTGGAGATACTGAGGTGAGATTATAACACACACACACACACACACACACTGTAAACTGGAGATACTGGGGTGAGATTATAACACACACACACACACACACACACACACTGTAAACTGGAGATACTGAGGTGAGATTATAACACACACACACACACACACACACACACTGTAAACTGGAGATACTGAGGTGAGATTATAACACACACACACACACACACACACTGTAAACTGGAGATACTGAGGTGAGATTATAACACACACAAACACACACACACTGTAAACTGGAGATACTGGATTGAGATTATAACACACACACACACACACACACACACACACTGTAAACTGGAGATACTGGGGTGAGATTATAACACACACACACACACACACTGTAAACTAGAGATACTGGGGTGAGATTATAACACACACACACACACACACAAAACACACACACACACACTGTACACTGGAGATACTGAGGTGAAATTATAACACACACAGACACACACACTATAAACTGGAGATACTGAGGTGAAATTATAACACACACACACAAACACACACACACAAACACACACTGTAAACTGGAGATACTGGAGTGAGATTATAACACACACACACACACACACACACACACACACACACACTCTAAACTGGAGATACTGAGGTGAGATTATAACATACACACACACACACACACACACACACTGTAAACTGGAGATACTGAGGAGAGATTATAACACACACACACACACACACACTGTAAACTGGAGATACTGAGGAGAGATTATAACACACACACACACACACTGTAAACTGGAGATACTGAGGAGAGATTATAACACACACACACACACACTGTAAACTGGAGATACTGAGGAGAGATTATAACACACACACACACACACACACTGTAAACTGGAGATACTGAGGAGAGATTATAACATACACACACACACACACACACACACACACTGTAAACTGGAGATACTGAGGAGAGATTATAACACACACACACACACACTGTAAACTGGAGATACTGAGGAGAGATTATAACACACACACACACACTGTAAACTGGAGATACTGAGGTGAGATTATAACACACACACACACACACACACACACTGTAAACTGGAGATACTGAGGAGAGATTATAACACACACACACACACACACTGTAAACTGGAGATACTGAGGAGAGATTATAACACACACACACACACACACACACACACACACACACACACACTGTAAACTGGAGATACTGAGGAGAGATTATAACACACACACACACACACACACACTGTACACTGGAGATACTGAGGTGAGATTATAACACACACACACACTGTAAACTGGAGATACTGGGGTGAGATTATAACACACACACACACACACTGTAAACTGGAGATACTGAGGTGAGGTTATAACACACACACACACACACACACACACACACACTGTAAACTGGAGATACTGAGGTGAGATTATAACAAACACACACACACACACACACACACACACACACACACACTGTAAACTGGAGATACTGAGGTGAAATTATAACACACACACACACACACACACACACTGTAAACTGGAGATACTGGGGTGAGATTATAACACACACACACACACACACACACACACACACTGTAAACTGGAGATACTGGGGTGAGATTATAACAAACACACACACACACACACACACACACACACACTGTAAACTGGAGATACTGAGGTGAAATTATAACACACACACACACACACACTGTAAACTGGAGATACTGGGGTGAGATTATAACACACACACACACACACACAAACAAACACACAAACACACACACTGTAAACTGGAGATACTGGATTGAGATTATAACACACACACACACACACACACACACACACACACTGTAAACTGGAGATACTGGGGTGAGATTATAACACACACACACACACACACACACTGTACACTGGAGATACTGAGGTGAGATTATAACACACACACACACACACACACTGTAAACTGGAGATACTGAGGTGAGATTATAACACACACACACACACACACACTAAACTGGAGATACTGGGGTAAAATTATAACACACACACACACACACACACACACACACTGTAAACTGGAGATACTGAGGTGAGATTATAACACACACACACACACACACACACACACACTGTAAACTGGAGATACTGAGGTGAGATTATAACACACACACACACACACACACTGTAAACTGGACATACTGAGGTGAGATTATAACACACACACACACACACTGTAAACTGGAGATACTGAGGTGAGGTTATAACACACACAGACACACACACACACACACACACTGTAAACTGGAGATACTGAGGTGAGGTTATAACACACACACACACACACTGTAAACTGGAGATACTGAGGTGAGGTTATAACACACACACACACACACACACTGTAAACTGGAGATACTGAGGTGAGGTTATAACACACACACACACACACACACTGTAAACTGGAGATACTGAGGTGAGGTTATAACACACACACACACACACACACTGTAAACTGGAGATACTGGGGTGAGATTATAACACACACACACACTGTACACTGGAGATACTGAGGTGAGGTTATAACACACACACACACACACACACTGTAAACTGGAGATACTGGGGTGAGATTATAACACACACACACACACACTGTAAACTGGAGATACTGAGGTGAGATTATAACAAACACACACACACACACACACACACACACACACACACACACTGTAAAGTGGAGATACTGAGGTGAAATTATAACACACACACACACACACACACACTGTAAACTGGAGATACTGGGGTGAGATTATAACACACACACACACACACACACTGTAAACTGGAGATACTGGGGTGAGATTATAACAAACACACACACACACACACACACACACACACTGTAAACTGGAGATACTGAGGTGAAATTATAACACACACACACACACACACTGTAAACTGGAGATACTGGGGTGAGATTATAACACACACACACACACACACAAACACACACACAAACACACACACTGTAAACTGGAGATACTGGATTGAGATTATAACACACACACACACACACACACACACACACACTGTAAACTGGAGATACTGGGGTGAGATTATAACACACACACACACACACACACACACACTGTACACTGGAGATACTGAGGTGAAATTATAACACACACACCCATACACACACACTGTAAACTGGAGATACTGAGGTGAGATTATAACACACACACACACACACACACACTGTAAACTGGAGATACTGGGGTGAGATTATAACACACACACACACACACACACACACACACTGTAAACTGGAGATACTGAGGTGAGATTATAACACACACACACACACACACACACACACTGTAAACTGGAGATACTGAGGTGAGATTATAACACACACACACACACACACACACACACTGTAAACTGGAGATACTGAGGTGAGATTATAACACACACAAACACACACACACTGTAAACTGGAGATACTGGATTGAGATTATAACACACACACACACACACACACACACACACTGTAAACTGGAGATACTGGGGTGAGATTATAACACACACACACACACACACTGTAAACTAGAGATACTGGGGTGAGATTATAACACACACACACACACACAAAACACACACACACACACTGTACACTGGAGATACTGAGGTGAAATTATAACACACACAGACACACACACTATAAACTGGAGATACTGAGGTGAAATTATAACACAAACACACACACACACACACACAAACACACACTGTAAACTGGAGATACTGGAGTGAGATTATAACACACACACACACACACACACACACACACTCTAAACTGGAGATACTGAGGTGAGATTATAACATACACACACACACACACACACACACACACTGTAAACTGGAGATACTGAGGAGAGATTATAACACACCCACACACACACACACTGTAAACTGGAGATACTGAGGAGAGATTATAACACACACACACACACACTGTAAACTGGAGATACTGAGGAGAGATTATAACACACACACACACACTGTAAACTGGAGATACTGAGGAGAGATTATAACACACACACACACACACACACTGTAAACTGGAGATACTGAGGAGAGATTATAACATACACACACACACACACACACACACACACTGTAAACTGGAGATACTGAGGAGAGATTATAACACACACACACACACACTGTAAACTGGAGATACTGAGGAGAGATTATAACACACACACACACACTGTAAACTGGAGATACTGAGGTGAGATTATAACACACACACACACACACTGTAAACTGGAGATACTGAGGAGAGATTATAACACACACACACACACACACACACACACACTGTAAACTGGAGATACTGAGGAGAGATTATAACACACACACACACACACACACACTGTACACTGGAGATACTGAGGTGAGATTATAACACACACACACACTGTAAACTGGAAATACTGGGGTGAGATTATAACACACACACACACACACTGTAAACTGGAGATACTGAGGTGAGGTTATAACACACACACACACACACACACACACACACTGTAAACTGGAGATACTGAGGTGAGATTATAACAAACACACACACACACACACACACACACACACTGTAAACTGGAGATACTGAGGTGAAATTATAACACACACACACACACACACACACACTGTAAACTGGAGATACTGGGGTGAGATTATAACACACACACACACACACACACACACACACACTGTAAACTGGAGATACTGGGGTGAGATTATAACAAACACACACACACACACACACACACACACTGTAAACTGGAGATACTGAGGTGAAATTATAACACACACACACACACACACTGTAAACTGGAGATACTGGGGTGAGATTATAACACACACACACACACACACAAACAAACACACAAACACACACACTGTAAACTGGAGATACTGGATTGAGATTATAACACACACACACACACACACACACACACACACACTGTAAACTGGAGATACTGGGGTGAGATTATAACACACACACACACACACACACACTGTACACTGGAGATACTGAGGTGAGATTATAACACACACACACACACACACACTGTAAACTGGAGATACTGAGGTGAGATTATAACACACACACACACACACACACACTGTAAACTGGAGATACTGGGGTAAAATTATAACACACACACACACACACACACACACACACACACTGTAAACTGGAGATACTGAGGTGAGATTATAACACACACACACACACACACACACACTGTAAACTGGAGATATTGAGGTGAGATTATAACACACACACACACACACACACACACACACACACACACACTGTAAACTGGAGATACTGAGGTGAGATTATAACAAACACACACACACACACACACACACACACACACACACACTGTAAACTGGAGATACTGGGGTGAGATTATAACAAACACACACACACACACACACACAAACACACTGTAAACTGGAGATACTGAGGTGAAATTATAACACACACACACACACACACTGTAAACTGGAGATACTGGGGTGAGATTATAACACACACACACACACACACAAACACACACACAAACACACACACTGTAAACTGGAGATACTGGATTGAGATTATAACACACACACACACACACACACACACACTGTAAACTGGAGATACTGGGGTGAGATTATAACACACACACACACACACACACACTGTACACTGGAGATACTGAGGTGAGATTATAACACACACACACACACACACACACACACACACTGTAAACTGGAGATACTGGGGTAAAATTATAACACACACACACACACACACACACTGTAAACTGGAGATACTGAGGTGAGATTATAACACACACACACACACACACACTGTAAACTGGAGATACTGGGGTAAAATTATAACACACACACACACACACACACACACACACACACACACACACACACTGTAAACTGGAGATACTGAGGTGAGATTATAACACACACACACACACACACACACACACACACTGTAAACTGGAGATACTGAGGTGAGATTATAACACACACACACACACACACACACACACTGTAAACTGGAGATACTGAGGTGAGATTATAACACACACAAACACACACACACACTGTAAACTGGAGATACTGGATTGAGATTATAACACACACACACACACACACACACACACTGTAAACTGGAGATACTGGGGTGAGATTATAACACACACACACACACACACACTGTAAACTAGAGATACTGGGGTGAGATTATAACACACACACACACACACACAAAACACACACACACACACACACACTGTACACTGGAGATACTGAGGTGAAATTATAACACACACAGACACACACACTATAAACTGGAGATACTGAGGTGAAATTATAACACACACACACAAACACACACACACAAACACACACTGTAAACTGGAGATACTGGAGTGAGATTATAACACACACACACACACACACACACACTCTAAACTGGAGATACTGAGGTGAGATTATAACATACACACACACACACACACACACACTGTAAACTGGAGATACTGAGGAGAGATTATAACACACACACACACACACACACTGTAAACTGGAGATACTGAGGAGAGATTATAACACACACACACACACACACACTGTAAACTGGAGATACTGAGGAGAGATTATAACACACACACACACTGTAAACTGGAGATACTGAGGAGAGATTATAACACACACACACACACACACACACACTGTAAACTGGAGATACTGAGAAGAGATTATAACACACACACACACACACTGTAAACTGGAGATACTGAGGAGAGATTATAACACACACACACACACACACTGTAAACTGGAGATACTGAGGAGAGATTATAACACACACACACACACACTGTAAACTGGAGATACTGAGGAGAGATTATAACACACACACACACACACACACACACACACTGTAAACTGGAGATACTGAGGAGAGATTATAACACACACACACACACACACTGTACACTGGAGATACTGAGGTGAGATTATAACACACACACACACTGTAAACTGGAGATACTGGGGTGAGATTATAACACACACACACACACACACTGTAAACTGGAGATACTGAGGTGAGGTTATAACACACACACACACACACACACACACACACTGTAAACTGGAGATACTGAGGTGAGATTATAACAAACACACACACACACACACACACACACACACACTGTAAACTGGAGATACTGAGGTGAAATTATAACACACACACACACACACACACTGTAAACTGGAGATACTGGGGTGAGATTATAACACACACACACACACACACACACACACACACACACACACACTGTAAACTGGAGATACTGGGGTGAGATTATAACAAACACACACACACACACACACACACACTGTAAACTGGAGATACTGAGGTGAAATTATAACACACACACACACACACACTGTAAACTGGAGATACTGAGGTGAAATTATAACACACACACACACACACACTGTAAACTGGAGATACTGGGGTGAGATTATAACACACACACACACAAACACACACACAAACACACACACTGTAAACTGGAGATACTGGATTGAGATTATAACACACACACACACACACACACACACACACACACTGTAAACTGGAGATACTGGGGTGAGATTATAACACACACACACACACACACACACACTGTACACTGGAGATACTGAGGTGAGATTATAACACACACACACACACACACACACACACACACTGTAAACTGGAGATACTGAGGTGAGATTATAACACACACACACACACACACACTGTAAACTGGAGATACTGGGGTGAGATTATAACACACACACACACACACACACACACACACACACACACACACACTGTAAACTGGAGATACTGAGGTGAGATTATAACACACACACACACACACACACACACACTGTAAACTGGAGATACTGAGGTGAGATTATAACACACACACACACACACACACACTGTAAACTGGAGATACTGAGGTGAGATTATAACACACACAAACACACACACACTGTAAACTGGAGATACTGGATTGAGATTATAACACACACACACACACACACACACACACTGTAAACTGGAGATACTGGGGTGAGATTATAACACACACACACACACACACTGTAAACTAGAGATACTGGGGTGAGATTATAACACACACACACACACACACACAAAACACACACACACACACACACACACACACTGTACACTGGAGATACTGAGGTGAAATTATAACACACACAGACACACACACTATAAACTGGAGATACTGAGGTGAAATTATAACACACACACACAAACACACACACACAAACACACACTGTAAACTGGAGATACTGGAGTGAGATTATAACACACACACACACACACACACACACACACACTCTAAACTGGAGATACTGAAGTGAGATTATAACATACACACACACACACACACACACACTGTAAACTGGAGATACTGAGGAGAGATTATAACACACACACACACACACACTGTAAACTGGAGATACTGAGGAGAGATTATAACACACTCACACACACACTGTAAACTGGAGATACTGAGGAGAGATTATAACACACACACACACACTGTAAACTGGAGATACTGAGGAGAGATTATAACACACACACACACACACACACACACACACTGTAAACTGGAGATACTGAGGAGAGATTATAACACACACACACACACACACTGTAAACTGGAGATACTGAGGAGAGATTATAACACACACACACACACACTGTAAACTGGAGATACTGAGGTGAGATTATAACACACACACACACACACACACACACACACACTGTAAACTGGAGATACTGAGGAGAGATTATAACACACACACACTGTAAACTGGAGATACTGAGGAGAGATTATAACACACACAGACACACACTGTAAACTGGAGATACTGAGGTGAGATTATAACACACACACACACACACACACACACACACACACACACTGTAAACTGGAGATACTGAGGAGAGATTATAACACACACACACACACACTGTAAACTGGAGATACTGAGGAGAGATTATAACACACACACACTGATTCCAATAATATGATGTTTCATCTTTTCTCTCTCAGGTTGGATGATTGTTCTCTAACAGATGAAAGTTGTGCAGCTCTGTCCTCAGTTCTCAGTTCAAACTCCAACAATCTGAGAGATCTGAACCTGAGTTACAATAAGCTGCAGGATTCAGGAGTGAAGCTGCTCTCTGCTGCACTGAAGAATCCACACTGTACACTGGAGATACTGGGGTGAGATTATAACACACACACACACACACACACACACACACACTGTACACTGGAGATACTGGGGTGAGATTATAACACACACACACACACACACACACACACACACACTGTACACTGGAGATACTGAGGTGAGATTATAACACACACACACACACACACACACACACACACACACACTGTAAACTGGAGATACTGAGGTGAGATTATAACACACACACACACACACACACACACTGTACACTGGAGATACTGTGGTGAGATTATAACACACACACAAACACACTGTACACTGGAGATACTGAGGTGAGATTATAACACACACACACACACACACACACACACACACTGTACACTGGAGATACTGTGGTGAGATTATAACACACACACACACACACACACACTGTACACTGGAGATACTGAGGTGAGATTATAACACACACACACACACACACTGTACACTGGAGATACTGAGGTGAGATTATAACACACACACACACACACACACACACTGTAAACTGGAGATACTGAGGTGAGATTATAACACACACACACACACACTGTACACTGGAGATACTGAGGTGAGATTATAACACACACACACACACACACACACTGTAAACTGGAGATACTGGGGTGAGATTATAACAAACACACACACACACACACACAACACTGTACACTGGAGATACTGAGGTGAGATTATAACACACACACACACACACACACACTGTAAACTGGAGATACTGGTGTGAGATTATAACACACACACACACACACACACACAACACTGTACACTGGAGATACTGAGGTGAGATTATAACACACACACACACACACACACACACTGTACACTGGAGATACTGAGGTGAGATTATAACACACACACACACACACACACACTACACTGGAGATACTGAGGTGAGATAACACACACACACACACACACACACTGTACACTGGAGATACTGAGGTGAGATTATAACACACACACACACACTGTACACTGGAGATACTGAGGTGAGATTATAACACACACACACACACTGTAAACTGGAGATACTGGGGTGAGATTATAACACACACACACACACACACACACACACAGTAAACTGGAGATACTGAGGTGAGATTATAACACACACACACACACACACACAGTAAACTGGAGATACTGGGGTGAGATTATAACACACACACAGTAAACTGGAGATACTGGGGTGAGATTATAACACACACACACACACACACACACACACACACACACAGTAAACTGGAGATACTGGGGTGAGATTATAACACACACACACACACACAGTAAACTGGAGATACTGAGGTGAGATTATAACACACACACACACACACACACACACTGTAAACTGGAGATACTGGGGTGACATTATAACACACACACACACACACTGTAAACTGGAGATACTGAGGTGAGATTATAACACACACACACACACACACTGTAAACTGGAGATACTGGGGTGAGATTATAACACACACACACACACACACACTGTAAACTGGAGATACTGAGGTGAGATTATAACACACACACACACACACACACACACACTGTAAACTGGAGATACTGGGGTGACATTATAACACACACACACACACACTGTAAACTGGAGATACTGAGGTGAGATTATAACACACACACACACACACACTGTAAACTGGAGAAACTGGGGTGAGATTATAACACACACACACACACACACACACTAAACTGGAGATACTGAGGTGAGATTGTAACACACACACACACACACACACACACACACACAAACTGTAAACTGGAGATACTGGAGTGAGATTATAACATAACACACGCACACACACACACACTCACACACACTGTAATCTGGACATACTGAGGTGAGATTATAACACACACACACACACACACACACACAAACTGTAAACTGGAGATACTGGAGTGAGATTATAACATAACACACACACACAAACACACACACACACACACTGTACACTGGAGATACTGAGGTGAGATTATAACACACACACACACACACACACACACACACACACTGTACACTGGAGATACTGAGGTGAGATTATAACACACACACACACACACACACACACACACACACTGTACACTGGAGATACTGGGGTGAGATTATAACACACACACACACACACACACACACACTGTACACTGGAGATACTGAGGTGAGATTATAACACACACACACACACACACTGTAAACTGGAGATACTGGGGTGAGATTATAATACACACACTGTACATTGTACACTGGAAATACTGAGGTGAGATTATAACACACACACACACACACACTGTAAACTGGAGATACTGGGGTGACATTATAACACACACACACACACTGTACACTGAAGATACTGAGGTGAGATTATAACACACACACACACACACTGTACACTGTACACTGGAAATACTGAGGTGAGATTATAACACACACACACACACACACACTGTACACTGAAGATACTGAGGTGAGATTATAACACACACACACACACACTGTACACTGTACACTGGAAATACTGAGGTGAGATTATAACACACACACAAAGGTGTGTGTGAGATGTAATTGTGATGAGTTCTTGTGTGTGTGTGTGTGATGTAATTGTGATGAGTTCTTGTGTGTGTGTGTGTGTGTGAGATGTAATAGTGATGAGTTCTTGTGTGTGTGTGTGTGTGTGTGTGTGTGTGTGAGATGTAATAGTGATGAGTTCTTGTGTGTGTGTGTGTGTGTGTGTGTGTGTGAGTGTGTGTGTGTGAGATGTAATAGTGATGAGTTATTGTGTGTGTGTGTGTGTGAGAGATGTAATAGTGATGAGTTCTTGTGTGTGTGTGTGTGTGAGATGTAATTGTGATGAGTTCTTGTGTGTGTGTGTGTGTGTGTGTGAGATGTAATAGTGATGAGTTCTTGTGTGTGTGTGTGTGTGTGCTCTATATGGCAGTGAAGTTTGGGGTTCGCTTACACACCATCAATTCCATAATTGGGACAAACATCCATTAGAGACCCTGCACACAGAGTTCTGTAAAAGCATCCTAAAGGTGCACAGACACACCACGAACAATGCGTGCAGGGCAGAATTAGGCCGATTTCCACTAATTATAAACATACAGAGAAGAGCATCAACTTCTGGAAACATCTAAATGAGAGCGACCCCCAAACTTATCATTATAAAGCCCTGAAACACCAAGAGCTGAGCAAACATACCAGTCCCCTCATCCAACTGGTCCTGAGTCACTGCACCCATACACCACTAACACACACAGACACCCTAATAACACACACAAACACATTACTAACACACGCCGCCACACCACTAACACACACTAACACAATAAAGACTCAGGAACAGAAGAAATCTGCAAACCCAATTAAAATAAACCAAATTACACAAAAACTCAGAACTAAATATCTGAATTATTGGGAAACTGAAACTAAAACTCAAAGTAAAATGCAGTGCTATTTGACCCTAAACAGACACTACAGTGCAGCAGATTATCTGAGCACAGTATCCGACCCTAAATTAAGAAACACCCTGACGAGGTACAGACTGAGCGCACACGACCTGGCCGTGGAGACGGGGCGACACACCCGGTCCTGGCTGCCCCGGGAGGAGAGGTCGTGTCAGCACTGCACTCTCAGTACAGTAGAGACGGAGCTGCACTTCCTCACCCGATGTACCAAGTACCACCACGTCCGCTCCCAATTCTTCCCCAAATTTAATAACATCATCCCCAACTTCACCTCCCTCCCAGACCCCGACAAACTGCCCCACCTACTGGGGGAGCACAGAGAGAGCTGCACACTAGCAGCACTCTATACTTACACCTGCCACCAGGTGAGGGACAGTGGGTGACCATGTCTCATACACACACACACACACACACACACACACACACACACACACACGCACACACAAGCACACACACACACACACGCACAAACTGATTGTTTTACTACCTCATTATTGTAAATATTATACTTTTTATTGTTATTATTTTGCACTGTTTTTATTAATATTTTATTCTATTCTATATTTTTTGCACATGTAACTGTTCTGTATATTTTTGTTCTTTCTTATTGTTATTGTTTATATTTCCCTGTAACTTGCTTTGGCAATACGAATGTCCTTATTTGTCATGCCAATAAAGCTTCTTTTGAGTTTGAGTTGAGTGATGAGTTCTTGTGTGTGTGTGTGTGTGTGTGTGTGTGTGTGAGATGTAATTGTGATGAGTTGTGTGTGTGTGTGTGTGTGTGTGAGATGTAATTGTGATGAGTGTTTGTGTGTGTGAGATGTAATTGTGATGAGTGTGTGTGTGTGAGAGAGAGATGTAATTGTGATGAGTTCTTGTGTGTGTGTGTGTGTGTGAGATGTAATTGTGATGAGTGTGTGTGTGTGTGTGTGTGTGAGATGTAATTGTGATGAGTGTGTGTGTGTGTGTGTGTGTGTGTGAGATGTAATTGTGATGAGTGTGTGTGTGTGTGTGTATGTGTGAGATGTAATTGTGATGAGTTCTTGTGTGTGTGTGTGTAATTGTGATGAGTTATTGTGTGTGTGTGTGTGTGTGAGTGTGTGTGTATGATGTAATAGTGATGAGTTGTGTGTGTCTGTGTGAGATGTAATTGTGATGAGTTCTTGTGTGTGTGTGTGTGAGATGTAATTGTGATGAGTGTGTGTGTGTGTGTGAGATGTAATTGTGATGAGTGTGTGTGTGTGTGTGTGTGTGTATGTGTGAGATGTAATTGTGATGAGTTCTTGTGTGTGTGTGTGTAATTGTGATGAGTTCTTGTGTGTGTGTGTGTGTGTGAGTGTGTGTGTGTGAGATGTAATGGTGATGAGTTCTTGTGTGTGTGTGTGTGTGTGTGTGTGTGTGTGTGGTGAGATGTAATTGTGATGAGTGTGTGTTTGTGTGTGTGTGATGTAATGGTGATGAGTTCTTGTGTGTGTGTGTGTGTGTGTGTAAATGTGATGAGTTCTTGTGTGTGTGTGTGTGTAATTGTGATGAGTTCTTGTGTGTGTGTGTGTGTGAGTGTGTGTGTGTGTGTGAGATTTAATGGTGATGAGTTCTTGTGTGTGTGTGTGTGTGTGTGTGTTTGTGGTGAGATGTAATTGTGATGAGTGTGTGTGTGTGTGTGAGATGTAATTGTGATGAGTGTGTGTTTGTGTGTGTGTGATGTAATGGTGATGAGTTCTTGTGTGTGTGTGTGTGTGTGTGTGTGTAATTGTGATGAGTTCTTGTGTGTGTGTGTGTGTGTGTGTGAGTGTGTGTGTGTGTGTGTGAGATGTAATGGTGATGAGTTCTTGTGTGTGTGTGTGTGTGTAATTGTGATGAGTTCTTGTGTGTGTGTGTGTGTGTGTGTGTGTGAGTGTGTGTGTATGATGTAATAGTGATGAGTTGTGTGTGTCTGTGTGAGATGTAATTGTGATGAGTTCTTGTGTGTGTGTGTGTGAGATGTAATTGTGATGAGTGTGTGTGTGTGTGTGAGATGTAATTGTGATGAGTGTGTGTGTGTGTGTGTGTGTGTGTATGTGTGAGATGTAATTGTGATGAGTTCTTGTGTGTGTGTGTGTGTGTAATTGTGATGAGTTCTTGTGTGTGTGTGTGTGTGTGTGTGTGTGTGTGAGTGTGTGTGTGTGTGTGAGATGTAATTGTGATGAGTGTGTGTTTGTGTGTGTGTGATGTAATGGTGATGAGTTCTTGTGTGTGTGTGTGTGTGTGTGTGTGTAAATGTGATGAGT